>NC_133177.1:59657500-59705000 GCF_049306965.1 Danio rerio
TGTGTATGTATATATGTGTGTGCGTGTGTGTGTGTGTTTGCATGCGCATGTCTGTGTGTATGTTTATGTGCATGTATTTGTGTGTCTTTGTGTGTGCATGCATGTGTGTGCTTGCATATGTGTGTGTGTGCATACAAGTGTTTCTGTGTGCATGTGTGTGTGTGTTTGTGTATATTTGCGTTGGCGCATGCATGTGTATGTGTGTTTTTGTGTGCGTGCATGCACATGTGTCCATGTATCTGTGTGTGTGCATGCATGCATGTGTGTGTGTGCATTTGTATGTGTGTGTATGTGTGTATGTTTATTATTGTGTATGTGCATGCATGTGTATGTCATTCGTTTGTGTGTGTGTGTTTCAGGAACTGGAGATGCGTAACATGGATCTGGAGCGTCGTGTGGACAGCGCGGAGCAGACTCTGGCGGCTGCGCTGGAGGATCGGGATCGAGCCCATAATGAAGTTCAGAGAGTCGTTCAGATCCTAGACGTCAAGATCTTTGACCTCAACGACCTGCGGCAGAGTCTGCTCAAACTCATCAGTAAATAAACACACACACACGCTTCTGTGTGCGCTCCAGCAATAACACACTCAAATACACCACATTCTGTCAGAAACACTCCTCATTTACTGCATCACCAACACTACCTTGATTTTTGTTCACGTTAGAGGTTGAAGATGATTCATTAATGTCACGATTCTTTCTCAAATGATTCAAATGACTCGATTCATAATGCATTTCATTTTAGTTTTTTATGAAGGATGAATTCATTTTGGCGACGCAGTGGCGCAGTAGGTAGTGTTGTCGCCTCACAGCAAGAAGGTCACTGGTTCGAGCCTCAGCTAGGTCAGTTGGCATTTCTGTGTGAAGTTTGCATGTTCTCCCTGCGTTCATGTGGGTTTCCTCCGGGTGCTCCGGTTTCCCCCACAGTCCAAACACATGCAGACAGGTGAATTGGGTTGGCTAAGTTGTCCGTAGTGTATGAGTGTGAATAAGTGTGTGTGGATGTTTCCCAGAGATGGGTTGCGGCTAGAAGGGCTTCCACTGTGTAAAAAAAAATGTGCTGGAATAGTTGGTGGTTCATTCCACTGTGGCAACCCCAGATTAATAAAGGGACTAAGCCGAAAAGAAAATGAATGAATGAATGAATTTTGTGCAGAAAGAGAGATACTTCTGTTTGCTCAACCTCCACAGATTTATTTGCCGTGTTTTACATGTCAAATTATTGCACTTATCACATTGAATATTTCACGAATTAATTAATATTTCATAATAAACATTGTTTGTGCTAATTTAGCTTACACATTTTAAGTGCGTGTCATAAAAAGTCATGAATATATTACAAGACCTGCTTCAAAAAAAGAGTTCAGAATAATTTTGGCAGAATCTAAAGTTCTTTCATTCATTTTCTTTTCGGCTTCGTCCCTTTACTCATCTGGGGTCACCACAGCAGAATGAACCACCGATTTATCCAGCACATGTTTTACGCAGTGGATGCCCTTTTCAGGGTTTCTGCAGGGTCTAAAAGTCTCAAGCCTAGTTCACACTACAGGGTTTTAAACATCGACAGATCGCTGCGCTGTTTACACTACATGACTTGACTTTGTGTCTTTTAATCGCTGTGGTGTTCACACTACGCGACACTACGTAAGTGATCCACAAGAGGGGGGTCACACACTACAAGATCTGACAACAACTAGTTCCCCAACAGCTCAGTCCAGCTACCAAACCACAACCAATGAAATGTTGAGGGAGGAGTCAGAAAAAGCTGAACACTATTGGCTGCTTGTGTGCTGATGACATCACTGACAGCGTTTCAAGCTTTCAAAGATGCATTTAAAAACATCGTCAAATCAGCTGATTCATCAGCGGATTAATCACTCATCTGCAAGGCTTGAGTGGATTGACAAATTATTTTTTTTAAGTTTTTAATTTTTGTTATTTAATAACTCTTTGAAATAAAACTAATATCTATAACACCATGATGTTCCTAAATATCAGTGTATTTCTTTCTAACATTATTATTTTTTAAATTACAAAACAGTAAAGAACTGAGCATTTCTATCTTTAATTACTATATTGGTCAAAATGACTGCATGCATGTCTGCTACTTTTCGCTGTGACTTTAAATATTTCTGCTTTTTCTTGCCTAGCAACTTCCTGCAAACATAAACAACTTTCTTATAGCAAAAACATACGTTTACTTCAGGTATATCTTTCAAAACAGCATATTCTGTGCCGCGAAATAGCTCCTGTTTGAAAGTGAAAATGAAAGCGCGGCTCAGACCTTTGCTTTCACACCTGTCTTATTTAATTCGGTTGAATCGCTCTAGAGTTGGTTTTCCCTTTTGGTGCGGTTCGTTTGGGCAGGTGTGAATGCAGCAATCGTACTCGAGTGCGCACCAAAAGAGGACCAAATAAGCATACCTGCTGGACGAGGTGGTCTCGGTACGCTTTCAAACGAACCCTGGAGCGGTTCGTTTGTGGTGAGAATATGATCCGTACTAAAACAGGTCCAACCGCAAAAAGCACTGCGCCTTTTGGACTAATCCAGCTGCCGTAGGCCGATGCGCTATGCATTATGGGATATGGAGGAAAATATTTGTTGACAGCGCTTTACCAACAGTGACAGAGAGAGGGGAAAACATTACCTGATGGATTGTTGATAATATTTCCGCAAGATGAGCATGTCGCAGTTTATCTAAATTAATTCACGCCTCCTCCTGAAGTGACGAGCGATGCATTAAAACACTGTTTTCCAGCCGCGGCCGCGCTTCATTCTCGAAATGTATAGTTTGTCTAAAGCAGGGATACAATCAGTCAGCGCAGTTGCCCCTCCAGAGTAAAAACGACATTGTGTCTGCCGGTTTTGTTTACTTGCGGGAGTTTATTGGCATTTTCCCGCACGGGAATTCTGACCAATCAATAAGCAGTTTAGGAAATATGTTCAACAACATCTGGCCAATGAGTTCTTGTAGTGTGAACTAGGCTTTACCAACAATCATCTCAACCAGGGCCAGAGCAAGCTGAACTGCCGCTCTAGGCAAAGGACGATGACGCCGCCCTCAACCAGAAAGTGAAAACGAACATGACCGATTATCAAAGTTGCGGATGAAATTGAAGCGCAGGTGGTGGTGAGGGGGGTGTCGCGGACGCCGCCCTCTCTATTCTGATGCCCTCTCTATTCAGCTGCCTAGGTTGCCTCTATGGACCCGTCGGCCCTGATCTCAACAAAACTTTTTACTTAAAAAGGTCATTTATAACTTTATCATAATGAGTTAATTATACAGTAATATATTTTTAAAGTGCTCCATGTCGATTTAGTTTTAAACATTTGTTCTTTTTTTTTTTTTACTGGGTTGCGGTGGGAAGGGCATCCGCTGTGTAAAATATATGCTGGATAAGTTAGCAGTTCATTCCGCTGTGGAGACTCCTGATGAATAAAGGGACTAAGCTGAAAAGAAAATGAATGAATGAATGTCTATCAGTAGTAAAATATAACACCTATTATTGTTTTCACCCAATTCAAAGTATACTAGTAGTGTTAACAATCTAAAATCAAACAAAAAGTGCTCAGGGGAGCTTAAATAGTGTGTCGGCGCTCTTAGGGGAAAGGATTCATTCATTTCATTTTCTTTTCAGCTTAGTCCCTTTATTAGTCAGGGGTCGCCACAGTGGAATGAACCGCTAACTTATGCAGCATATGTTTTACTTAGCGGATGCCCTTCCAGCTGCAACCCATCACTGGGGAACATCCATACACATTCTTTCACACTCATTCTTTCACACTCATACACTACGGACAATTTTAGCTTACCTAATGCCCCTATAGTGCATGTGTTTGGACTGTTCTTGTTGTGAGGCAAACATGCTACTCACTGCGCCACCGTGCAGCCCGGGTAAAGGATTCATCAGAATAAACAGCAAAAATCAGTCCAAGGCACTTGAAAAATGTGGAAATATTACGACCCGAGTCTAGGGGAAACAACATGGGCATAATAAACAAAGTAAACAAATGTGTTGGGGTGGTGGATTTCCCAAACAAAACATAAACTTAATGCAAAAGATCCCCTTCGGTCGACAACCAAACTCAGACACTCAGTTAAGAGCATATGAATAGATTTATTATAAAAAAATGTAGTAAATATAAGTGAGCATCTCTTCAGGGTGACCACAGGCCAAAATAACAAACAAAAGAATCTATAAAGTAAACGCACTAAATTACCTATTACTATTTAAAGAAAAATACAGGAAGCTTACCTTTCTCCCTAAACATAAACATAGTCAAAAGTAATCAAATAAATAGGCAGGCCACCCCTACACGCTCAAACTTTCAAAATAGGGTAACGTATGAACAAATGGTACAATATTGATTGTTGGTCGTCGGCCGGAGGGGTAAGGGAAATCCAGGAGCTCCACTTCCAGCAACGGTCGCAACGCAAATGAGCTCCCCGAACCCTGCCGGAAGCTCCTTTTTATACAGGCCTAGGAGACCACACTGCAAAAAATGCTTTTCTTACATAGATTTTTTTGTCTTGTTTCTAGTCCAAATATTTAAAAATTCTTATATCAAGAAATATTTTCAAGGCAAACAAAACATATGGTCTTGTTTTCAGAAATAATATCCCAATATTAAGGGAGTTTTTCCTTGAAACAAGCAAAATAATCTGCCAATGGGGTGAGCAAATTAATCTTGGTTTTCCTTTTGACATAAGATTATTTTGCTAACCCCATTGGCAGATTATTTAGTTTGTTTTAAGGGAAAACTCTCTTAATTTTGGCATATTATATCTTAAAACAAGACAGTATTTTTTGCTTGTTTAGAAAATGTTTCTTGATTTAAGAGTTTTTAGATATTTAGACTAGAAACAAGACAAAAAAATCTAAGTAAGAAAAGCATTTTTTGCAGTGCAGCAGCCAATCAGAACACAGGATCACGCCGGTATGGGAGCCTATGGGATAACAGAAAAACAACAAGGCGGGACAAAGAAAAAGACACGCAATTCGCAATAATAAATAAATAAATAAACTTCAGTCGTAACTGGAAAAAAAATATTGTAAAATTTAAAGCCTTTATTGACATGGCTACTCCTTAGAATTGCACCTATGCATTTCGGCAAACACTTGCCTTCACTGACTGTTATTCTGATCAAGGCAAGTGTTTGCTGAAATGCATAGGTGCAATTCTAAGGAGTAGCCATGTCAATAAAGGCTTTAATTTTTTTTTTACACATTTTTCAAGTGCCTTGGACTGGTTTTTGCTGTTTATACTAATAGCATTGTTAGTATAACAGCTTGAATAATACTTGTATTACAAAAAGTGTTCAATTCGAATGAGTTTGCAAGCAATTTTTCATGCATTCATACAGGGGCAGACTGGGACGAAAATTCTGCCCTGGCACTGTTGCCACACCAGCCCACATTACCACACCGACACAGCCCCACCCACGGACAGGGGCGCAACTACACGTTTACTGAGGGGTATGCGGGTTCAAATTTTGTGTGATCCCTCTTATTTTGGCAAACTAATAATTAAATTAATTAATTTATAATAAATGAAGACAAATTTTCAGATTAACCTTATAACTTTTGACATTATGTATGATTTGACAGTTTATTTTGATAGAAATAAAAACAAATCTAAACAGTTACATCTACATGAACACTTTCGGCTGTGTGACTGCATGTTTTTGTGTTAAATGATTTTGAATTAAACAATAACAATGTTATATTTTTATAAAATGCAAAATAATTTTTTTTAACAAAACATATTTATTTATTTTTATTATTTAAAACTTTTAATAAGGGTAATTTTAAAAATAGTTTTGGCACAATGGCGTCCCCCCCCCCATGTGTGGCGCCCCTATGCGCCGCATATACTGCATACCCCCTTTTTGCGCCACTGCCCACGGACACACACATTCACTATTTATTTTGGTGTAAAGATGGTGAAATAATATGACATTCTTGCCAGATTTTGATTTTGTCCGGGTAACCTTGGATTGGGTCGGCCCATCTTGAAACCAAGCGGCAGTTGTCGATTGGGCCAAATGCTTAACATTTATTATTATTATTTTTTAAATTATCATCATCATAATATCACATCTAGCAAGAGATAAAAGCTGTCTGCACTTAAAAACAATACATATAAAAAAAAAAAACTGACCGGCCCACATTTAAAAATTGGTCCGGCCCTTCTGGCATTTGCCAGAATTGCCAGATGGCCAGTCCACCCCTGCATTCAGACATGAAATTCAAGTTTAACATGAACAGCCGTGATGTAAAAGTCCAACAAAACTTTGCAAACACTCTAAAATTAGACAAAAAAAAAGCAAGAATCGTCCTGAAACTGAATCGTGACTTTGTGATTCAACAATCAAAGCATACTATTTGAGATATTCTGTTGACTTGTAGCCAAACGCAAGCAAAAACGAATCTGGTTTTCTGCTTCTGTGCCATCATCTTGTTTTATTTGTGCTGTTTTTGCTCATTTTGGACGTAGCAAGAATCACAGCTGGGAGTGTGCAAACCAAAGACCAGCGTGAATGTACATGTTCATCCTCTGGAACTGAGCGGCTGTAGTTTAGATGTTAACTAATAGCAGAGAACATAGGTAGAAATATACAATTGTTCTGTTCCCATAGAATCTTAAGAGCCCTTGAATGCACGGGGCTGTATTTATTTCTGTTTAAGAGTAGCGGTAATAGAGGAATGGACTGTGAATGTGCTTGAATGCGTTTAGTTTTGTCTTTCTAAGGCTTCAAACGCCGAAATGATGTTGCATTATATTGTGAAATAGCACAAGAAGCCTCCGGTCTGGCTGTCAAACTGCAGTATTTTAAGTGCCGAGCGCCTGTGTTGAACCGGCACAACAGCACAAGCCACATCTGTATTTGCGCGCTTTATAAACAGGGTTGGGGAAGTTACTATTAAAGCTCACTTGAAATTAAAATAAAGTCAGTATTGTAAGGATATCTATAAGCTAGTGTGCTCTCAAATAGTGACAACTGTTGAGTTTACAAGATATTAACCACTTAAACTCTGCGGACTCGGTACTAGACCCCCGTAAGTGGTGTCGTTTGAAAGTGTAGAATCTATATTTTATGCACATATGCAACACTTTGGTTTTTATTCTAATGTGTAAAAGTTATTTACACTTAAATACACAGTGTTTTGGATACCCGAGCTGGGTATTTTACATTGGTTCATTTTCATATTTTTCATATGACACATGTACAAGTTATAGCTTAAATGAAAGCTCTTGCCGGTGCTCATACGGTTCTAGCATTCTTTTTACTGAATTATATTCATATGCCAAACAGTTGTTAAATGAATCGCGGCGTTTCCATGGCGCAGAAATGTAAACAATACATTTATGATCAATAAGCAGCCCCAGATAGCACAGACAGCTGTCATCTCTTACCTCATGCTGTGCCCTTCAGGGCCATTCTCCTCTGTTTTTGAGGTGATGTGCATAAGTAATCCTTTTATATGTCTGACGTGGTCCAAACACAGTGAATTATGTTTGATCAAACAAAAGAATAGTGAAATATGAAAACAATGATCAGCCCCTGTGGCTTGTACAGCACCTCTCATCAGTTGGAATGCAATAACTTTTGCATAGATTATGGTGGAGACATTTTTCTTTTTTCCTATGATTACAGACATGTGCAGGAACCACCAAAATTAATTACAGCATGCTAGACCACACAGAACCTAAAAGTACACTTTCAAATTTGAGTTTATAAAAAAAATTACAAAAAGCGCCTCTTTTTATTATCTGTTTATTATAACACAGACAACATATACAGATATTTTAAACACTTTCAATAGTGTTTTATGAAAATTCAAAGGGTTTTCTTTAAAATGATACCAAATTTTTGCATTTACACCTCTGCATGTGGATTTGGAAAGCTTTTAAATTTGGGTAGGCAAAATCCAGGCGGAAATCCCCAAATAGCAGCAGAGTTTAAGTGGTTAAAGTGATGTAGACATCTAAAGTTTGCAGTTTGTCACTTCCACCTAAATGAATGTTTTTTAAGACGTTACTTCATACTTCAGTTACTCATTAAAATTTCTGACCAATCAAATGCTCTCTAGTGTCTGACATGCCCGCCCCCTTCTTCTCATTGGCTTTTCATTTGATATGCTTTAGCTCAACTACTTTCATGGGCAGAACCATGGTATAATGAGACACTATTGGCTGTTTTTTTAAAAAGGGGAGGACCTGATATATGTCCCGCCCTCTCTTTATGTTTTCCTCTCTTCAAAAAAATCTTTGGTCACATTAACATGCATAAGCGCACACCGAACCAACTGGGGGTAATACTGACTTTTTGCTCAGTTGCCAACCGTCGCCATTTTGTTTACGTGTCATCGCACTGACCGGGGGTAACCAAACAAGGGCAAAGAGGCGGAGCATGAGCATAGCTACAGATGCCTGCTTGAATTTTGCTTGGATGGGCTTTTCGTTTGGGGGGAAAACCTTTAACCGTACGTTCACACCGAATGCGGCAAGCAAAGCCACACCTCATGCATCTTGATCTTCCATTGTTAAATGAAGTTAATAAGAAGTGCGCAACATTTTCACACTAGAAAGCATGTTTTATGTGGAAATGTAAATGATATGATATGGTATGATATGCTGCAACGGCCCCTTAAAATATGAGATCAATGTAGCGAATTTTAACGCTTTCGCCACCGGAGCTGAAGGCAGACAGCGTTGACGCCAGGGCGGCCAGAGTCCTTTGACGCTCTCATTGTCTTTGGTGTGAAAGCACAACAACACTTCATTACCTGCGAATCGTTTGTATTCTGACCACATGTGCTTATGCCGAGTTCAGACTGCATGATTTTCAAAGTAGTCGTGTGTCAGATGTGTTCACACTGCTTGACTATCTGGGCTTGTGTTTTGTCGCTGCTTTGTTTACACTGCATGATGGATCGGCGTCAGGGACTTTCACATTGCATGACTTTACTATAGGAAGAATCGCGACAACTTTGTCTAAACTATGTCTCACAGCCAAAAACACGTCGTATATCTTTTGTTATTAACTACATAATGAGAAAGAAGCCTGTAATGGGGCAGAACATGTACATGTTTGCTCACCTGGGTTTAAAGAGAATTAGCCATTTCTCCTCAACGTTGATAATAAACTAATTTCTTTCTGTATGAAACGTCAAACAGACACGGCTGCTCCTGAGTCCTGTCAAACCTCCACTAGTTTTTCCTCCATTTCATGGGTCCAAATAAACCGAAAAAGAGCGCTTTAACTTCTCCCCCAGCCTCCCGCTGGCCTGCAGCAGGTATACACACACACACACGCAAGTGAAAGCTGCTCTCTTATTGGCTGCAGGCGATCGCTGATGTTATTTTCAGTCAAAACTCAATTCACACGGCATGATTTGAATCGCCGACAGCTCCAGATATCCAGCACGCCAAATATCTAATGTCTAGTTCAGACTGCGTGATTTTAGCCCTGATTTTGGCTCGCCGACAGGTTTTGAGAAATCGCCGACAAATGCCTGAAATCACAGGCAAATCGCTGCTCGTGCACGTGAGTGACAATCACACAGTGTGAACTATCAAAGACGCGATCTGATAAAATGAGTCGCCGATGCCTGTGAGATATTTGGCGTGCTGAATATCTGGAGCTGTCGGCGATTCAAATCATGCCGTGTGAATTGAGTTTTGACTGAAAATAACATCAGCCATCGCCTACAGCCAATAAGAGAGCAGCTTTCACTTGCGTGTGTGTGTGTGTATACCTGCTGCAGGCCAGCGGGAGGCTGGGGGAGAAGTTAAAGCGCTCTTTTTCGGTTTATTTAGACCCACGAAATGGAGGAAAAACTAGTGGAGGTTTGACAGGACTCAGGAGCAGCCGTGTCTGTTTGACGTTTCATACAGAAAGAAATTAGTTTATTATCAACGTTGAGGAGAAATGGCTAATTCCCTTTAAACCCAGGTGAGCAAACATGTACATGTTCTACCCCATTAAAGGCTTCTTTCTCATTATGTAGTTAATAACAAAAGATATACGACGTGTTTTTGGCTGTGAGACGTAGTTTAGACAAAGTTGTCAGCGATTCTTCCTATAGTAAAGTCATGCAATGTGAAAGTCCCTGTCGCCGATCCATCTTGCAGTGTAAACAAAGCAGCGACGAAACGCTAGCCCAGATAGTCAAGCAGTGTGAACACATCTGTGACACGACTTCTCTGAAAATCATGCAGTCTGAACTCGGCATTAGTAAATGCAGGACTATTGATGAGATCCAGCATAACACTGTATGACAACGCTTCAGATGACTGTTCTAGAGCCTACAGCTAATCAATAGATTCTGGAGTGCATTCACACACAGACACACAGACACACAGACACACACACACACACACACACACACACACACACACACACACACACACACAGACACACACACACACACAGACACACACACACACACAGACACACACACACACACACACACACACACACACACACACACACACACACACACACACACACACACACACACACACACACACACACACACACACACACACACACACACACACACACACACACACACACACACACACACACACACACACACACACACACACACACACACACACACACACACACACACACACACACACACACACACACACACACACACACACACACACACACACATTTTGTTGATAACAAGTACAGAGGAGTTAACTTTTCGGATAGCAGTCACACGAAGCCACAGCTGTTATGGAGCAAGGTTAAAGTTATATGAGGATAAACAAATCAGCATGAGCTGTAATTAATTAAAAACAGAATTAGTCTATTAATTCATAGGACAAAGTTAAAATCATCAACAATTCCTTCAATATATGGTTACTTCCCCATCCTGCTTATAAATGTGTCCAGCGTAAGGTGAACAGGTGTGCTCTTTTCTATCTCCTCTTCTCAGTGCTGGAGGTTGTGTACTGCGCTGTATGTTCACTCTGAGAGCATGTGCTGCTGGGATTTGGAGGAAAACTGAGCGCTTGTTTAAGGTGTGATGAGAAACTCCATCATCGTTTTCCTCTGATGTCTGACTCTGAGCCTTGTTATTCTGCGCTGTGCAGGAGTTTTCCCAGTTCGTCCTGCAGCTCTCGATCATAGTCCGGTGATAATATGATAGCTTCGTTCTGCACTATCGAGTCAAACTGTGCTGAAGACCAGAGCAGATCTCACTGTAACACACCATGCTCTCGGTGGATGAACTGAACTTGCTCAATAAATATTGTTTTACATTAAGATGCGTCTTTTTTGTGTGTGAGACTTGTGTTTTCCAATATTCTTTATGCAAACTTAAAGGAGTGGTGTTTCCAAATTTCACTGTGTACTATATAGACAATACAGGGGTCTGTTCCTCGTACCTCGCTTAAATGATCTAAGATGATTTGGCAGATCCTGGATCATTTAATCTTGATAACTGATCTCTCGCTAATTTGGTTCTTCAAACAAGTTCGCAAATCAGATTAGAATGTCTGGATAAACTGATCTGAGATCGCTGCGTGTGTTGTGAAGGACAGATTTATTGATCCTCGAAATCATGATCAGCAATGCAACGATTGGCTGACGGCACATCAGCGTAATGACATCATCTGATTAATATTCAATTATCCATGTGAGCAAAATTACATCAAATTAGCAGTAAACGGCTTGTTAAATACGACACGCAATAACCTTCCACATTTGTTGTGAGCTGCAGGCTTTACACTTTCATGTGTCAAGAGTATTCATCATGTGTTTCAATGCAAATCAATGTATTTAGTTCTACATTTAGAAAAGATTTTCTTTATTATAGTAGCCGTTTTTTAATCGGTGTAAAGAATAACAAAAGCATTTTGATATTGGTAAAGGCGTCTGCAACTTTTGTGAAGCATCAAATCACCGGCATATGAACTATCATGTTTATGACTGCTGAAATGTATTATTGCTTTAAAAAAGTCAAATATTGTGCATTTCTATTATACACAAATTGTACTAAAGTGATAAAGTTCATATCAATAAGTTTTCTCTTTGCAGCACCAGGTGGCAATCTTTGTACTTTCATTTCGAGGGTGCAGATTGCATAAGTTTTATTAATATGTATAACTTTATTTATTTTATTAATAACTATAACTTTATATAGTTAAAAAATAAGTACTATTTTCCCAAGTGTATATAACTACTACTGTAAGAAAATATCAGAATTGGGAACATACTTTCTGTATTATCTTTGCTTGAACTGAGCCGATCTAATCCTGTTTATATGAATTGAACCTGCTCCCGATCAGGTTTGACCTAGCAGAACTGTTGCTATGACAACAACTCTCGGATCATCTTAGAAGAACGAAACGATCCTGGATCGTGTTAAATTGTCAATATCCAAATCCAGCTAACTAAGTAAACCACGTACGAAGAACAGACCCCTGGCTTCTGATTCTGCTCAGTTATGTGTAAATACAAACAGTTAGTCTTAAAACTAAAGGTTTTTGCACATTTAGTTTGTTACAAAAAAGAGAATGTCCATGTAAATGTTCTTCATGGAAACAGTAATTGTGAATTTACCAAAACATGTTTAACCATTTACTTTTACAAGGGGCTAAATAGTCAAAGCAAATATTATCACTCTGTTAAAGTGTATCGAAACATCCATGTGTCCTAATACACCAGGGGTGTCAAACTCAATTCCTGGAGGGCCGAAGCCCTGCACAACCCTGCTCCAACACACTTACCTGTAGGTTTCAAACAAGCCTTAAGGACTCAATTAGTTTGATCAGGTGTGTTTAATTAGGGTTGGAACTAAACTGTGCAGAGCTGCGGCACTTTTGGAACTGAGTTTGACACCTGTGTTCTACACCCAACCTGTGCTGAGCTGAGATTGAACCGGCAATTCTTTGTATGGAAGTCGGTTGCGCTACCAATGAGGCAAAAGACCGTGGCCTCTAGCGTCTGTCACTAGAGCGCCTTTTCAGGTAAGAGGAGTGAGGTTTACCTGCACAGCACTTCACTAGCTGGCATCTGATATATATATTTAAGTCACATTTTAGTGTAACATTGTACTGTAGTCTTAAACTTTCAATTATTCATTCATTCATTTTCTTGTCGGCTTAGTCCCTTTATTAATCTGGGGTCGCCACAGCGGAATGAACCGCCAACTTATCCAGCAAGTTTTTACGCATGTCTTTGGACTGCGGGGGAAACCGAAGCACCTGGAGGAAACCCACGCGAACGCAGGGAGAACATGCAAACTCCACACAGAAAAGCCATCTGAGCCGAGGATCGAACCAGCAACCTTCTTGCTGTGAGGCGAACGTGCTACCCACTGCGTCGCCCAACTTTCAATTACTTTGACAGTTTTATTAATGAATACCGTAGAACTCTGTTTTGGACCAATTTTAACCTTAAATACTCAATATTTCATCAGTACAGCGCTTTAAAAATGCTAAAGCTTTTAATTAACCATTTAAAACTTGAAATGCAATTTGAGAACACTTTGTAATGAATTTTAGAAATGAATTGGGAAAAACATTTGGTTTGTTTTGTCTTTGTAAAAGGTGGGCCGCAAGTCTAGGCAGTTTAGTTCCAGCTCTAATTAAACACGCCTGATCAAACTGAAGTGCTTTAGGTTTGTTTTACACCTACAGCACAGGTGACAAACTCAGTTCCAAAAGGGCCGCAGCTCTGCAGTTTAGTTACAACCCTAATTAAACACACCTGGTCAAACTAACAGAGTCCTTCAGGCTTGTTTGAAACCTTCAGGTAAGTGTGTTGCAGCAGGGTTGGAACTAAACTGTGCAGGGCTTCGGCCCTCTAGGAATTGAGTTTGACACCCCTGACCTACAGATAGGTGTTGAAGCAGGGCTGGATGGATCTAAACTCGGCAGGACTGCAGGCCTCCAGGAATTGAGTTTGACACTCCTGCTGTAGACTAATATTTGGTCACAAATGATTGTTTTCTTGTGTTTGATATATTGGTAACTTTAACTCATACAACCTTATTGTAATGTAATTATCAACATGCATTTATTAGTTTATTAACATCAGCTGATGAAAATAAAGTGGTTTATTGTTAATGTTAACATGGTGTGCATTAATGAGAAGCATGAATCTGGATTGTATTAATGCATTAGAGAATGTTGAGTTTTGATCATTAAATGCTTTACAAGTGTTGTTGAAACCTAGTTCATGTTAGTAAATACAATAACTAATACAATCTTATTGTAAATGTGACTGATATATTCTACAGCTGTGGTTCTACAATAGCAGGTATAAAATATTCTCAGGTGTTGCATTTTTGTAGCCATTTTAGCTGTAGCAAGATCAGAAAACATTCAGAATGTTTAATATTAGTATCATTTTGTGATGATTTCAATATGGTTCATTTAATCAATGTAAGCCCCTCCCCCTTAAGCCAACTCTGCTCTAATTGGTCAGCTAATTTAATCAGTCTATTCCAGTAGTGGCCAACCCTGTTCCTGGAGAGCCACCTTCCTGCAGATTTGAGTTGCAACCCATATTAAACACACCTGGACCAATTAATTAGGACCAAAACACCACGTGATAATTACAGGCAGGTGTGTTTGATATGGGTTGCAACTGAAATCTGCTGGAAGGTGGCTCTCCAGGAACAGGGTTGGCCACCCCTGGTCTATTCCATGTCTGAAATAGGGGTTGAAGCAGGGCTGGACTTAAACTCTGCAGGACTGCGGCTCTCCAGGAACTGAGTGACACCCCTGATGTAAAGAATCTGCAAAGCATAAAGATAAAGTCTCTCTCTCTCTCAAAAAAAGTTGCATCTTTTACCTGCTACTGATCTGTGTAAAACAAGACTTAAGTAATACATTTGCATAATCACCACCCCTCTGAGACGTTTTGTATGTGCCAAATATGAAGAACTTCAGTTGAATACTTCGTTGTTATAAAATGCAAGAGTAGCTTGAGATTTCAACATCTGATTTAAAGAAACGCTGTAGAACACAGGTGTTAAACTCGGTTCCAAAAGTGCCGCAGCTCTGCAGTTTAGTTCCAACCCTAATTAAACACACCTGATCAAACTAATTGAGTCCTTCGGGCTTGTTTGAAACCTACAGGTAAGTGTGTTGGAGCAGGGCTGTGCAGGGCTTCGGCCCTCCAGGAATTGAGTTTGACACCCCTGCTTTAGAATGAAGAGTGAAAGTGGTTCAGATGGTTTGATCCAGATTTTATTAGAACAACAGTAAAGTGTTGCAGATGCAGAGTCGGCCGAGCGTCTACTTCAGCTTCTTCTTGGGCCGCAGGTTGTTGGTGTGTCCGCACTTCTTCTTGCGGCAGTTGACGGCACGAGGATGCAGACGAGCATAACACCTGAACACACACACACACACGCTAGAGTCAGTGGGGTAGATTGCTTTTTGTGATGAAAAAAAATAAGAGTAGAAAGTAATCAACTGGATTCAATCAAAATGGAAAATTATTGCATTATATATATATATATATATATATTTTTTTTTTTTATATATATATATAAAAATGTGCATTTTGTAAGGGAAAAAGTGTTTCCTTACTGAAAAAGATTTAACATCTCTGCTGACCCAAATGCAGTACAAAAAATAAAAATATATTTTCTCTAGAAAAGTAGCGGTAGAAAAACAAAAAAAAAAACGAAAAACTATATATTATTTATTTACACAGTGGTTTCTGGCTATAACGGTTTTGATATACTTTTTTTAACAGCGCATTGCGTTCTGATTGGCTGTAGTCCACAATCAATCAATTTCCTGTGTTTCCTGCCTGTTTCTATCCTGTATTTGAAATAACGTGAATGCAAGCGTCTGGTGTGTTACTACCAACTGTCATGTGCATGGCGCATCTGGTGTGCGACCCTCTTAAGGATGGAGTCTACTTTAGTTTTGTGGATCAGCGACTACAGGATAAAGAACATTACGCTGGAAGCCAACATCATTCACACGAAAGCTAAAAAGCTTTATGAAACTTTTGTGGACAAAGATGGATGTTTGCACTTGACAACAGGTTTTGGTTTTTAGTGTCATTCTATAATACTGGACATTGAACTTTGAGAGTGTTTAACCGAGAGAGAAGTGTAAAAATGTTACAGGGTTTCTGCAGGTTTCACCAAGTTAAATTTAAGACATGTTTAAGACCATTATGAATGAAATTTTAGACGTATACAGGGCTAAATGCAAAGGATTTTTTTCGAATATCCCAGATGGAAAAGAATTTTACTTGACCTATCAAAAAATTGTTATTATAAAACTTAAGTGATTTTAACTTAAAAATACAATAATAATAATAATTTAATAATGAAAATAAAGGTCAGGTCAGTATCCGCCGCAGTAAATAAATTAAGAATTTAAGCAAATGTTACTGTAAGGAAAGTAATTAAATGTTATTTTTAAATCAAAAGTTTAACTGAGATTGGGATTGTTGGTGATTGTATGGGTGTTAATGGATTGACCAGATTGGGTAGCTTTACATGAACCAAGAAAAATTAAGACCAGGGGTCTGTTCTACTTATGTGGATTACTCAGTTAGCTGGATTTGGATCCAGGATCGTTTCGTTCTTCAAAGCTGATCAGAGAGTTGTTGTCATAGCAACAGTTCTGCTAGGTCAAACCTGATCGGAAGCAGGTTCATTTCATATAAACAGGATTAGATCGGCTCAGTTCAAGCAAAGATAATACAGAAAGTGTGTTCTGAATTCTGATATTTTCTTACAGTAGTAGTTATACACACTTGGGAAATAGTAACTATTTTTAACTCTATATATATATATATATATATATATGATATATATTTTATTAATAACTATAACTTTTATTTATATATATATATATATACATATATATATATATATATATATATATATATATATATATATATATATATACATATATATACATATATATATATATATATATATATATATATATATATATATATATATATATAAATAAAAGTTATAGTTATTAATAAAATAAATAAAGTTTTACATATTAATAAAATGTATGCAATCTGCACCCTCGAAATGAAAGTACAAAGACTGCCACCTGGTGGTGCAAAGAGAAAACTTATTGATATGAACTTTTTAAACACTTTAGTACAAATTGTGTATGATAATAGAAATGCACAATATGTGACTTTTTTAAAGCAATAATACATTTCAGCAGTCATAAACATGTTATGATAGTTAATATGCCGGTGATTTGATGCTTCACAAAAGTTGCAGACGCCTTTACCAATATCAAAATGCTTTTGTAAACAACCAGTTATTCTTTACACCGATTAAAAAACAGCTACTATAATAATGAAAATATTTTCTTAATGTAGAACTAAATACATTGATATGCATTGAAACACATGATATAAACTCTTGACACATGAAAGTGTAAAGCCTGCAGCTCACAACAAATGTGGAAGGTTATTGCGTGTCATATTTAACAAGCCGTTTACTGCTAATTTGATGTAATTTTGCTGACATGGATAATTGAATATTAATCAGATGATGTCATTACGCTGCCGTCAGCCAATCGTTGCATTGCTGATCATGATTTCAAGGATCAATAGATCTGTCCTTCACAACACACGCAGCGATCTCAGATCAGTTTATCCAGACATTCTAATCTGATTCGCGAACTCGTTTGAAGAACCAAATTAGAGAGAGATCAGTTATCGAGATTAAAAGATCCAGGATCTGCCAAATCATCTTAGATCATTTAAGCAAGGTACGAAGAACAGACTCTGTTAAAAAAAGATTTAAAACCTACAACACAACATTTCAGTAGATTTAGGACTTTAAGGCCTAAAAATTACCTTTTGACATTTAAGACGTTTTACGACTTTTTAAAACCCTGCAGATGCCCTGTGTTAATGCCTGTCTGAGAAAAGTGTATGGTGTGTAGAGGGGTCTCAGCCTTAAAACATCTGAAATAATGACGACTACTTTGCAGATTTCACCTGTTGCGGGATATTCTGAACTCCTGCGATTAATGAGGGACCACTATATATATTTTTTAGTCCTCAAAGAGCAGACCATGTGGGTTTTTCCAAAAGTGTCATTTGCAGTTTGTAATTTAGCCGTCCTTGTAAAGAGTCTGCAAAGCCTAATGATATCGTCGCTCAATAAAAAGAGTCAACTCAGAAATATGACTCGTTAAGGATGATTCTGAATCTTTTACCTGCTATTGATATGCAGCATTCCAAAACAGAAATAACAGTAACACATTTGCATAATCCCCGCCCCTCTGAAATGGTCTTTTCCAGGCGAAGTAGACCAACTAAAAGGGACTATGACCAGCTGACCAATAAGAGCAGATGTGGCTCGTAGAAGGGGGAGGGGCTTACATTGATTCAAGCAAACTGTATTGAAATTAATCACAAAATGATTCTTAGCCGCTTCAGTGTGACGCCGTGAGAAGCTGGATTGAAGTGCTCTATCAAACGGTATGGGGAGACTCAACAAATGATAATAATAAGCATTTAAAAAGCATTGTATACTTAAGAAAAATCACCGTCGCGGTATATAAAATATTGATATGTGATGCAGCAAGTTCAGAGACTGTTGTGTGTACACGCAGAAACAGTATTTTATACGTCACCACGTAAGCTGATACTAATCATTCTGAATGTTTTCTGATGTTTGATGCGTTCAAACCTGTTCTAGGAGATTCTAATGATATTAAGACATTATAAAATACCACAGGACCTGCTCTTTAAGGATTTTTAATGTATATCATGTGATGAAGTGAACTCACTTGCGGCAGATCATCTTCTCACAGTTGTATTTCTGAGCTAACTGACGGAGAGAAGGCTCGATGATTCCTCCTCTCAGACGCAGCACCAGGTGAAGAGTGGACTCTGGCGGGGGGGAAAAACAGATCACATCAAACCACAGTGAACAGGACGCCAATGTCAAACACATCAAGCAGAACGGCAAGAGACTAAATAAATGCAAATACACATAAATGACCTCAAACTCACATAAAGACAGCTTGCTCTTCAGCAACATGCTTTCTAGTGGTGTAAAATAAAAATCTAACAGCTTCAGGTTTACTTTTGATAGAAAAATTCTTGAATTTTAGAAGTATTCAGATTTATTAATGTTTCCTTTAAAGTCTCTCTAGATAAAAATCATTGTCTGATAACATTAAAAATTACATTGCAAAAGTATGTTGGTCACACTTTACAATAAGTTTAAGGTATTTACGACCAATAATGAGCATTTATTAATCACAGTTCAACATTCACTAATGCATTATTAACATCCTAATGCATGCTTGTTAACATTAATGCACTGAGTTAACATCAACTAACATTGAATGACTTTATTTTCATTAACATGAATACTGCAATGAATATATTGTTCATCGTTTGTTCATGTTAGTAAATGTATTAACTAAACTTAACTAAAACAACCTTATTGTAAAGTGTGACCAGCATGTTTTATTGTTCTTTGACAAAATAAATAAGAAAAAAGTAAATTGTGTAAAACTCAATTTTGTTTAATTAACATGAATTATTTAAATACTAAATAAAGGTGATTGTGTTTTTAAAGAAAGTCTAATATTTGCTCACCTTTCTGGATGTTGTAGTCTGACAGTGTGCGTCCATCCTCCAACTGTTTACCAGCGAAGATCAGACGCTGCTGATCGGGCGGGATTCCTGAGGAAAAAGACAGACATGAGTTATCTGGCACCTAACCCAGCCTACATGTTCACTGCAACATCAGTTCAGGTCCACAAACGCACCTTCTTTGTCCTGGATCTTAGCCTTGACATTCTCGATGGTGTCGCTGGGCTCCACCTCGAGGGTGATGGTTTTACCGGTCAACGTTTTCACGAAGATCTGCATTTTGCCACTGTCAAAGAAAAAAAGAAAAACACTCAATTAATATCTTGCACTTATTCGTATCAGATTTTTCTTGTCACGATTAATTGCTGAAGCTTTTATCACAATATACGTTAGGGCTCAAATCGCAGGATCTGCAATGTTCGTTCAGTTTCAGTATATTAACCAATATGGAAATTTCAGTTTGCATCACATTATAAGGTTAAACAATATGGTGAAAGTTTTTTATTTGCTTTTATTAAAGGCCTGACTATGTGATTTTAAGTGCATTTAATCCATTTGTGTATAAAAATCTAAAACATTAGCAATATTAAATATTCAATGTATTTTTTTTATACAAGGAAGTGTTATTTATTTGCATGCGATTCGTTTCTGTACTTGAATACTGTTAGACTTTCCAGAAAACGTTATCTGTTTGATTTATGCAGATTTTCTTTCATACATAATCATCCTAAATTATAGAAAATTAATTCTTTACAAAGCTTGAGTCATTTGGTAAAATTATGTTCATATCGCAGAACAAAACATGGCACTGTCAGTTTTTTTCCAATATCATGCAGCCCCAATATACGGTATTTTCATATTTACCTAAGCTGCACTAATTTTATCTGATATAATAAAAGTGTAGTGTGTTGCATTATTGTATACAGAGTAATAAACGTATTATTCTATCTAAATGGCAAAAAAATTACAAAGTACAATAGAAATTATAATATAAGAATTAATGAATATAATAAAGTCTAATTGGTAAACATTAATGCATTAAAATCCAAAGTAAGAAATAGCCTATTAGACGTATTTGCTCCAGCTGATAGAAAAATACAGCTCCAATATTAGCTCAAAGTATGTTTGCCGTTTGTTCAAACTACTTAAAATGAGCTGAAACACAATTATTGACATCTATATGGGGACAACTTCATTGTTTTGCTTCAATCCACTAAAATCTGTAAAAACCAACAGGTTACCTTAATTCCTTCACTGTTGCCCCAACACAAACCAATTGTGTAAATCCCCACTTTTGTGTGTATTATCTTCACTTAATAAAATGATCATAACTTTGGATTTGAATCAGTTATAAGCATTTAACTGAGAAATGAACATCAGCCAAGAATTTTGTAATCGACCAAGGTCTAATTTAAAGCCTTTAAACATGTTTTTAAACAGCACATGTCAAGAATATTAGATAGTAAACATAAAATGAGAAATGCCACACTAATACAGTATTTCTATTCTTTTGTTGTTGTTGTTCTTGGTCAGTATAAATTCTTAATAACAGAAATTCAGTAATATTTAGCTACTAGTAGTATCACTGTGCATATAACACAATTTATGCATCAGTAACGATGCAATTGTAGACAAAAATAAAGCACCCGTTAATGATTATTATTTGACATTTACAGTTTAGTTGTTTTTAGTCAATATGAGTTTAAAATAACACCAATTCTGTATTAACTAGTAACATTTTTGTGCATAATTTATCCATCATTTATGACAGAAATATCATATTTTTAAGATATTTGTGTCCTTTTGTTGTTGTTTTTAGTCGGTATAAATTCTTGTAACACAAATTAAGTGATATAAAGCTAACAGCATTAAGCATAACAATGTTTATCCATCATTAATCATCACTAATGACAGAAATATCACACTTAAAATGGTATTTCTGTAGTTTATTGTTGTTTTTAGTCAGTATAAATTCTAACTAACACGTTTAGTAATATTAAACTACTAGTTGCATTGTTGTGCATACAACAGGCCATTTATCAATCATCAATGACAGAAATACCACTCTTAAAAAGCATTTATGTAGTTTTGTTGTTGTTTTTAGTCAGTATAAATTCTAAATAACAAATTAAGCAATATTAAGCTAACAGCATTGAGCATATAACGATTTATCCATCGACACAAATACCACACTTATACAGTATTTTTGTTTGTTGTAGTTTTTAGTCAGCTTACATTCTAAACACCACCAGTTAAGCCTTTTAAACTACATCAATCATTAATGACAAAAAAATACCACATACAGCGTTTCTGCAGTTTTTGTTCGTTTTAGTCGGTATGAACTCTAAATAACAATTGAATCATAAATATTAAACTACTAGTACCACCACTGCGCATATAACACGTAATCCATCCATCTTTAATAGCAGAAATACCACACTTAAACTGCATTTCTGTAGTTTTGTTGTTGTTTTTAGTCAGTATAAATTCTAACTGACACAAATTCAGAAATATTACACTACTAGTTGCATTGTTGTGCATACAACAGGTAATTTATAAATCAGTAATGACAGAAATTACACACTTACAAAAGTATTTCTGTGGTTGTTGTTTTTAAGTACAAATTCTAAATAACACAAATTAAGCAATATTATGCTAACAGCAATATCGAGCATATAACGATTTATCCATCATTGACACACATACCACACTTATACAGTACTTTTGTTCATTTGTTGATGTTTTTAGTTAGCATAAATTCTAAACACCATGTAATTTATCAATCATTAATGACAAAAATACCACATACAGCGTTTCAACAGTTTGTTTTCGTCTGTATGAATTCTAAATAACAATTGAATCATAAATATTAAACTAAATATAATTAACTACTAGTACCACCACTGCGCATATAACATATAATCCATCTATCTTTATTGGCAGAAACACCACACTTAAAAGTATTTCTGTAATTTTGTTGGTTTTTAGTCAGTATAAATTTTAAACACAAAGCAAGCAACATTAAACCACTAATAATAGTATTATTGTGCATATAACACGAAATTCATCCATCATCAATGATAGAAATACCACACTTGTGCAGTATTTCTGTAGTTTTGTTTTAGACTTTATAAATTAGAGATACAAATAAATCTGAAATATTTACTAGTAGCATTATTGTGCATACAACACGTAATATATCCATTATTAATGACAAAAATACCACACCTAAACAGTATTTCTGTGGTTTTGTTTTCGTTTTAGACTGCACAAATTAGAAATACAAATAATTCTGTAATATTACACTACTTTCATCTTTGTGCATATAACATGTAATTTATCCATCATTAATGACAGAAACACATATTTCTGTAGTTTTATTCGTGTTTTAGACTGTATAAATATTAAATAACACAAACTCAGCAATATTAAACTAATACTACAATCACTGTTCATATTACACGTAATTTATCCATCATTATCGATAAAAATGTAGACACACAAACACTTCGGTTTTTGATTTAAAAGACATTCATATTCGTTTTTTAAGTAATTCAAACACTTCGAGAGGTCTTTGCGACTTTGAAACCTATTTTTAATCAAGCTAGCACAACAAACTCATCGTAATGTATCAATATTTTCATTAATTATAAAAATAGTGTGGTTTATTGGAAGTGTAGTGTATATTTCTCCTGTTTTTGCAGTAAGTTTGTCTCTCTCACACACATGGCAGAAGCCGCCATGACACTCCGCTCCACACTTTCCGCCGCAAAACCGCGTTTAAAACAGCTTAATCTGACACACAACACGCTTTACACGAGACATTCGCCGACATAAACATATCATGTAGATGTTTGTGAATACACAGAAGTGAATAATGAAGGAGAATACGGTGTAACGACACAATAATTCGGACAGTAAATCCTCACCCTCGCAGTAGCTGCTGGTCCGGGCGGAAAAAGACCGACTCGTGGTTCTTGCGGGAAGATTGAGTGTATTTGAGCGTTTTAGAAACTCGAGCGCCGTTACCAGGACTGGAGATGAACTGCAGTGTGTTGCCTGCAGCCTGCGAAGCATTATAACATATTTATGTGGACAAAACACTTGTAATTTAAAGTAAATACAAATATTGTAGTAAAACACTTTAATTAATCAGTTGTGGTAATTATATGGTTGCTTTGGTAACATAACAACTATAGAAATATAAACAAACAACCCAATGCTATAAGATATATTATACAATGAACTGTGGTAAATCTAAAGTATACTACATTTATTACACTTAATCAGTTCACTAAAGTTAATACTACAATATTCTGGAGCATTCGTTATGAAAAAGATTTATAAATACTATAATATGTAGGATCATTTTCCCAGAGTAAGATGCGGCTGGAAGGGCATCCGCTGCCTAAAAATGTGCTGGATAAGTTGGCGGTTCATTCCGCTGTGGCGACCCCGGATTAATAAAGGGACTAAGCCAGCAAGAAAATGAATGAATTTAGTATAATAGGGAACTCTGTGGCTCAGTGGTGGCCTTACAGCAAGAAGTCATTGGTTTGAGCCCTGGCTGGGTCAGTTGGCAATTCTGTGTGGAGTTTGGATGTTCTCCCTGTGTTGGCGTGGGATTTCTCCGGGTGCTTCAGTTTCCCCCACAGTCCAAAGAAATGCGTAAAAGGGGAATTGGATGAACTAAATTGGCCATAGTGTATGAATGTGTTTGTGAGGGAATGAGAATGTATGGGTGTTTCCCAATACTGGGTTTCAGGTGAAAGGGCATTCGCTGCGTAAAACATACGCTGGATAAGTTGGCCCTTTATTCCACTGTGGCGACCCCTGATAAATAAGTCGAAGGAAAAATATAATAATAATAAATAAAAATATTAATTATTTAAATAATAATAATTTTAGCATATTTTTCATGACTTTTTAAAATGTGTAAGATCTTTATTTTAATTTTATTTGTTTTTTTTGCTTTAAACTGAGAAATGTTTCATTGGGGGAGGGGATGGGGGGATGCTGGCATCTGGCTGAGAGCAAGACTTTTTATTTTGTTTGGCTAAAAGCGATCTACTCCTGGGAGGGGGTATCACCAGATCACCAGAATAGGGAAGTCCCAGAGTAAAGTTAGAAAATATGATACACCGGTGTTTTGGAATATGGAAAAACGGTATATGATTGGGCAGTTAAAAGATTTAACTTGGGCCATCACCATACTGGTAGATCTGTCTCTGTGGATAAGCAGCATAATTAAGCGACATCCGAGACAAAAGCCCCTTTCACACATACAGACCTTTCCGGAAAATTACCGGCAATTTTCCGGAAAGGTTGTATGTGTGAACAGGCCCTTTTTAAAAATACCGGTAAATTCGTTCTGGCTATTTTCCGGAAAGAGAAGTTGTAACATTACCGGCAATTTGCCGGAATGCTGCGCTGTGTGAATGCAGAAGGAAGATTCCCGTAATAAGCGCGTGCACGTCTAGAACGTGCTGACGTGAGACGTCTGCTTTAGCCAATCACAACAGTCAGACGCATTTACGTCCGCGCGGTTTGTGAGAATAAAAACCTTTGAATATTTTTCCAGACACATTTAGCTGCTAGAAGTTAGTGAGATAACGTTTATATGTTCTTCTTAATGCCAACTGTGCAAATAATCATCGATAAGATGCTTATGATAAGCCGTTGTTTGTTTACCTTCAAGCTTTGCGTGTGCCTATGAAACAGCCTGTGAGCGCCTGCACACGCACATATTATGAACATCTCGACATGCGAAAGTGATCCTGTGAAAGTTGTTCACAATATTGATCATCAAAAGAGTTTGTAATTTAGTCAAATGTTTACAAATACAAGCGCAGCCGTTTAAAGCTCATTTGTGATGAATGATGTCAGAATTTACCAGTATTTTGGAATGGATATGTGAATGCTCTTTTCCGGAAAAATTCCGTAACGTCCTCGCCTGTGTGAACAGCGCTTTTTTGTATATACCGGTAAAGTCGTTCCGTAAATTTTCCGGATATTTACCGGTATCACTGTGTGAAAGGGGCTATTGACTCGCCACAGATAACTGATGCAGGGAGTTAAAGTTCCTGGCGCCTGGCTGAGATCAAAACCTTTTATTATATTTGGCTAGCTAAAGCGATCTACTCCAGGGAAGGGGTAGAAGTCAGGGGCCGTGCGATTTACTTCCAGAAGAAAGTTATAATGGGGGGCGGGGGGGTGGGGGGCACATAATTATAGCTGTAAAGCTTAACTTTTTGACTTTAGGTGAAAAATCAAATCTGTTGGAGACGTCCGATAAACAGGTACCGAAAAAGTCCACAGAGGGGCTGGGAGTGGGGCTGGGGTGTGATCACTAGAATGGGGAAGTCCCAAAGTAAATTGAGAAAATATGATACACCGGTGTTTTGGAACATGCAAAAACTGACTTTATGCTGTTTTCATCTGTTTTTAATATTATTTGTTTCTATTTTATTGAAACTTGGCTTTTATTCCTGTTTATGTAAAGCACTTTGACTTGCCACTGTGTATTAAATGTGCTTTATAAATAAACTTGCCTAAATAAATACCTCTGCAGCTAGCTCTCTGCAACTCTCACATGGTCGCCCACTGAAGCTAAGCAGGGCTGTGCCCGGTCAGTACCTGGATGGGAGACCACATGGGAAAGCTAGGTTGCTGCCGGAAGTGGTGTTAGTGAGGCCAGCAGGGGGCGCCCAACCTGCGGTCTGTGTGGGTCCTAATGCCCCAGTATAGTGATGGGGACGCTATACTGCTCAGTGAGCGCCATCTTTTGGATGAGACGTTAAACTGAGGTCCCGACTCTCTGTGGTCATTAAAAATCCCAGGATGTCCTTCGAAAAGAGTAGGGGTTTAACCCCGGCATCCTGGCCAAATCTGCCCACTGGCCTTTGTCCATCATGGCCTCCTAACTATCCCCATATTCAATTGGCTGCATCACTGTCTCCTCTCCACCAATCAGCTGGTGTGTGGTGTGCGGTCTGGCGCAAAATGGCTGCCGTCGCATCATCCAGGTGGATGCTGCACACTGGTGGTGGATGAGGAGATTCCCCCCACTGTGTAAAGCGCTTTGAGTGCCCAGAAAAGCGCTATATAAATGTAAGGAATTATTATTATTATTATTAAAAAATACCTCTCATTTTCATGAAGTTAAACTTAAAGCGGAAATAAAACTAAATGAAAAAAAAAACATAAAAACTACAAATATGTATTAAAAATACAAAAAATAATAATAAATGAAAAAGCAGTACTTCAACTCCAAATTGAAAATTACATATTCATATGTGTGTACTGCATATACCTGAATCCACTCACTGGCCACTTTATTAGGTACACCTGTCCAACTGTTTGTTAATGCAGGATTCATCCTGCCTTAAGTCAACGGTTCAGGCTGGTGGTGATGGTGTAATGGTGTGGGGGATAATTTCTTGGCACACTTTAGGCCCATTGGTACCAATTGAGCATGGTGTCAACGTTACAGCCTACCTGAGTATTGTTGCTGACCATGTCCATCCCTTTATGACCACAGTGTGCTCATCTTCTGATGGCTACTTCCAGCAGGATAACTCACCATGTCATAAAGCGTGAATCATCTCAGACTGGTTTCTTGAACATGACAATGAGTTCACTGTACTCAAATGGCCTCCACAGTCACCAGAGCACAATCCAATAGAGCACCTCTGGCATGTGGTGGAACGGGAGATTCGCATTATGGATGTGCAGCCGACAAATCTGCAGCAACTGCGTGATGCTATCATGTCAATATAGAGCAAAATCTCTGAGGAATATTTCCAGTGCCTTGTTGAATCTTTGCCACAAAGGATTAAAGCAGTTCTGAAGGCAAAAGGGGTCCAACCCGGTACTAGTAAGGTGTACCTAATAAAGCGGCCAGTGAGAGTACATGTTTGTATTCACTGTTTGTACTTTTTTTATTAAAACTTTTTATTAAAAATTTTATTTTTGTTTTTAATTTAACAGTTTTTAGTTTTTCTTTAATAAACTTTTTTTTCTGCAAACTTTTAAAATTAAGTCAAGTGATGAAAATGATCTATTTTTTATTGTATGTGTGTGTTGTGACGACCCCAGGACTTCAGGACTTCGACCCCAGTGCCTGGTTGTCACCAATTGGCTCAAACCATATAAAAGGGTTTTGAGTGCTAGCTTCTGGAGGATGGTGTGGCTACGGGCCGTCTTTATGTTAAGATCATCTCTTCATTTCTGCAACCTTATGGTTGTGTTTAGCATTATTTATTTGTGTAGTTAAAGTAGTTATTTTCTTTATTTTTCCCCTAGACGTTTGTTTGTTGATTTGTTGTTCTATTTAGTTTTATGTATAATAAATAAGTTGCATATACATTCTTTTGTTGTCCGAACTCTTTTATGTTGCGACTCAAACGAGGGGGTCGTAACAGTGTTTAAAGTGTTGACAAATGAGATGAAACCCACAAAACAAGGTGTTGTCCGATATATTTCATACAGTACAGTACATTCTACATTAAACATATTAAAACACATGTTCAAAATAAAACCTACAGCTCTATTTACAAAAAACAAAACAAAAATAAACCATTCATCTCATCCAGACCTCTCTCAGAAGCATCTCCAGCACACAAGTGCACAATAAATACAGTGTATTTTCAGTTAAAAGTCATTCATGGCCTGTTTAGTAGAGTGATGCAGCTTCTGTTATGGATTATATCAGCATATACATGTTATTCTCAACCACTTCTACTATTTTAGTAGTGACTTGTGAAGTGTGCAGCTAAATGACGCTCAGAAACATTGCTTTTGTAAATACTGGATGGCTGTGAATGAGATCCAGCACAGGTTTTTTTTTGTTTTCAGCTCGGTGTGTTTACAATCATGATCAATCCGTTTCTTCCAACAGCTCATTGTGAATACGTACCACCGTGTACATTTCTGGAGGGCGCCAATTATGTATCCAGAGCTACATATGGCTGCATTTCGCCTTTAAAATGAACGCTAGGGAGTGGTATGACACCACCGCCGTCATCTGTTTCTTTTCATGCTACCAGTTGACCACTTGCCTCCATGTGCACGTCCTTTCCACTGTTACCGGTTTGCCCAGTAGCTCACCATTTACATTGATAGACTTGAGTTTACAACAATGTAAACAAGTAAAATAGAGGGTGAGAATGTAGTAAAATCTGAAAACATGGTAAAAATCAGACTGCCGCGAGTTTTTTTTTTTTTTTGAATTCCTATTGAAAACACTATCGGTTGGGTTTAAGGGAAGGGGGTAGGGTGGGTCACTCGGTCAGTCATCAGTGGCCTCTGGTGGATTTACGAGAGAACAGCAGGCATGGATGGCACTGGCGAGAGAAATCTGAGATCTGAAAAAGCGTACACAGCAGCCTCTGCTAGAAACGTATCTCCTGGGATGTATTTCGCACTCTCCAGAATTGTATGTAGGGGTACATATCAATAATGAACCTGGCTTAGTTTATTCAGCTGATGTATAAAACAGAGTTTCCAGATCCAATCCTTAACTCATTTCAGTTAGGAAAATCACCCAATGTCTATTTATAACCACTGTTTTTAGTTCTATCATACATTAACCCCTCAACTGTCACATCCATGTTATGAACATAAGCATAAACATGACTTTATAATTATATGCATACAATTCATAGATTTTAAGCTTGGTCTCACTTTAAAGAAGACATCTCAGATTGAAGTTAACATTCAAAAAGTTAAATATAACTAAAGTTTTGTGCTGTTGTTTATGAAAATAATAAAGTATATTTAAATAATTACAGAAAATATGTATTTTAATTAACCTGTTTAGCTCAATTATGAAGGAAAAAATCAAAGTTAAATATCTGAGCTGAGTTATATTCCAAATCTGAAGTCAAAATCTCATAAATAAGCTTTTGTTTAATAAGAATTTATAATTTAATTAGGATTTTGTTTGTGTGCAGCACCACACTTGACCACTAGATGTCACCCAGTTCACATTGATGACCATATAAGGGATGATCCCGTATTTGGTGTGTGTTTTAAGGAATATGAATAGTGTTTTTAATACTTTTGACAATATTCGTAAAGTAGGCATAAAATTCTAATGTAGTACAGGTAATTTGGTGGAATTTGATTTGAATTTAGCCTCTTAAACATGTTTACATGTGGATTGCTGTAGCAAAGCAATGTTTTTATGAGGAGCCAAATTATAAATAACCATTGCAAAGCAATATCTATCAATATTAATATCTAAGCTTGCAAATGGCATATTGTTTGTCATGTTGCTTTATGTTTACATTACAACATTGTGATTTATAACCTTTTTGCTCTGAGGCGATTGTGCCTCTGACCAACCGTGCTGCCAAAATATACAAATAAAATCTTTATTTTAATTAATCTATTTAAGCCCAAATATGACAGAACATCACAGCTAACTATCTGAGCAAATTATATTCCAATTTCGAAGTTGATATCACAAAAAAATGAGGTTTTAGTAGTTTTGTTTGTGTGCAGTACCACACATGACCACCAGATGACATCCTGTTAACACTGATGACCATATAAGGGCGTCCACTATTTCTGTGCATGTTTTTTTGAGGAATATGAACCATATTTTTGAATACTTTTAACAATTCTTGTAGAGAGGACAAAATTATAAAGTAGTACGAGCTGTTTGGTGGAATTTGATTTGAATTTAGCCACTTGAACATGTTTGCATGTGGATTGCTGTAGCAAAGTAATGTTTGACAACTCTGATGAGCCAAATAAATACATGACTGTTTCCCAGTATTATCTATTAAACATCAGTCAGCAGATTTGGAAACTAGACACTTTAAGCTTGCAAATGACATATAGTTTGTCATGATTGCTTTATGTTTACACTACAATATTATGATTTATAACCTTCTTGCTCTGAGGCGACAGTGGTAACCACTGAGCCACCGTGCTGCCTAAATAAAATACACAAAATACGTATTTTAATTAATCTGTTTTAGCCCAAATATGACAGAACATTACAGCTAAGTATCTGAGGAAATTATAGTCTAATTTTTAAGTGGATTTTTAAGTTATGTTTGTGTGCAGTACCACACATGACCACCAGATGACATCCTATTAACACTGATGACCATATAAGGGCGTCCACTATTTCTCTGCATGTTTTTTTGAGGAATATGAACCATATTTTTAATATGTTTGACAATTTTTGTGAAGAAGACATCAAATTATAAGTAGTACGAGCTGTTTGGAGTAATTTCCTTTGAATTTAGCCTCTTAAACATGTTTACATGTGGATTGCTGTAGCAAAGTATTGTTTGACAAATATTAATAAATGACTGTTGCAAAGTAATATCTATCAAAAATCTGTCAGCAGATATGGAAACTAGACACTTTAAGCTTGTGAATGATTGCTTTATGTTTACACTACAATATTATGATTTATGACATTCTTGCTGTGAAGCGACTGTGGTAACCACTGAGCTACAGTGCTGCCTAAATAAATAGATAAAATATGTATTTTAATTAATCTGTATTAGCCCAAATGTGACTACTAAGCTAAGTGTCTGAGCAAATTATCTTCCAATTTTGGAGTTGATATCACAAAAAATGAGGTTTTAGTAAAGTTTTGTTTGTGTGCAGTACCACACATGACCACCACACATGATGGCATCCTGTTAACACTGATGACCATATAAGGGCGTCCACTATTTCTGTGTATGTTTTGAGGAATTTGAATCATATTTTTTAATACTTTTGATATAACTTGTAAAGCAGACATCATTGTAGTATATTGTAGTACGAGCAGTTTGGTGGAATTTGATTTGAATTTAGCCTCTTAAACATGTTTACATGTGGATTGCTGTAGCAAAGTAATGTTTTTTTAACGACTCAGATGAGACAAACAAATTAATAACTGTTTCCCAGTATTATCTATCAAATATCTGTCAGCAGATATGGAAACTACACATTTTAAGCTTTCGAATGACATAAAATTTGTTAAAACTGTGTTATGTTTACACTACAGTATTATGATTTATGTATTTAATTCCACATGTTTCAATACCCAGGTATTTTTAAAAAGTACATTCTCTCAAAGGCCACAATGTGGTCGATGTTTTGTTTGTTTGTTTGTTTGTTTACAGTATGCCAAGAGACAGGAAGCGTACAACAGATATGGGTGTCCGTCTATCTGTTTTGAATTTAGCCGTTTAAAGATTTTTAAACGGTCACCATTTGTTTCTTATTAAATATATTGACCAATCAAATGCTCTCTAGTATCTGACATGCCCCGCCCCCTTCTTCTCACTGGCTTTTCATTTGATGAGCTTGAGCTCGACCACTCTCACTAGCAGAGCTGTGATTAAAAACTAAATGCTGTTGGCTGCTTTTTAAAAAGGGGAGGAGCTATATGTGTCCCGCCCTCTCTTCATGTTTCAGTTGAGATTATTTATTTTTAGTAGTGCTTGGATCTGGAAACTGATGTTAGACTGAACGATGATGTTGATGATGTTGGGTTATCTGTGTGTGCTATCTGGCTTTGGGTCGTCTTTGAGCGTCTGCTTTCTGCTGGGTGAGGTTATTGAGAACGCAGCTGGAGCTCAGCATGGCCCGGCGGGAGTCCAGCACCACCTTCCTCTTCCTCCAGCTCCTCTGCTCTTCCTCTTCTTCCTCTTTTTCCTCTTCTTCTTCCTCTTCTGGCTCAGTTTCCACATCACTGCGCTCGTCTTTGTCCAGCTGATGGAGAGAAGAGCCGCAAATAAACACTTGTGAATCCAAAAATGCAGAAACTGTACATTCACAGATAGTTTTACAGTGTAGAGTTAAACTGTTGAGCTTTATGAATTGTACTGTACATACAGCCGATCTCTGGGACTAGCAGGAGCACTTTTAGCTTAGCTTAGCATAGCATAGATCATTGAATCGGATTAGTCCATTAGCATCTCGCTCAAAAATGACCAAAGAGTTTTGATAATTTTCCCATTTAAAGCTTGAATCTTTTGTACGGCAGCAACATTCCTTGATTATTACACTGGAATGAGAGTATAGTTCCTATAGAGATATCAGCCTAGAAAACAGCTTTCATTATATACAGTTGAAGTCAGAATTATTAGCCGCCCTTTGAATTTTTGTTTCTTTATTAAATATTTCCCAAATGCTGTTTAACAGAGCAAGGAAATTTTCACAGTATGTCTGATAATATTTTTTCTTCTGGAGAAAGTCTTATTTGTTTTATTTCGGCTAGAATAAAAGCAGTTTTAAATTTTTTAAACACCATTTTAAGGTCAAAACTGTTAGCCCTTTTTAGCTATATTTGTTGATAATCTATGGAACAAACCATAGTTATACAATAACTTGCCTAATTACCCTAACCTGCCTAGTTAACCTAATTAACCTAGTTAAGCCTTTAAATGTCACTTTAAGCTGTATAGAAGTGTCTTAAAAAATATCTAGTAAAATATTATTTACTGTCATCATGGCAAAGATAAAACAAATCAGTTATTAGAGATGAGTTACTAAAACTATTATGATTAGAAATGTGCCGAAAAAATCTGCTCTCTGTAAACAGGGGGGCTAATAATTCAGGGGGTTAATAATTCTGACTTCAACTGTATTTATATATACAGTGTGTGTGTGTGTGTGTGTGTTGTGTGTGTGTGTGTATAATTATACATATTATACAGTTATAAATATATATTAATATATATATATATATATATATATATATATATATATATATATATATATATATATATATATATATATATATATATATATATATATGTTTTTTTTCATATTTATATAAAATTTAATAAATTTAATAAATGTTGAAAATAAATATTTTATTTTAGCTAGTTTTAAGTTATTTTAATTTAAATGAGACATAATAAAAGTGAAAATTAATATAATATTATTAATAAAATATGTATAATTAGTACTAAAATAATATTAATAATAATAAGAGGAACAAGTAAAAAGTGTGACATTAAAAATTTCTGTATTTTATCAATTTTAAGTGTACATGAAGTGTATGTAATATTTTGGGGCTTATATAGCTCTGACAAATGGAATAATATTAATAGTAATAATGGGTTAAAAATTATAATAATGATAATAATAATGATAATGATAATTATAATAATGCGTTATTAATAATAACAATAATTGCTTAATAATAATGGGTTTTTTATTATTTTAATTTATAATAATAATAATAACAACAACAACAACAATAACAACAACAACAACAACAATAATAATAATAATAATAATAATAATGATGATGATGATGGGTTAATAATAAGAATGGGTTATTATTATTTTTATTATACTGAATAATATTAATAATAAAATTAATAATAATAATAATAATAAAATTGGGTTAAAATAATAACAATAATAATAATAATAATAATGGGTTAATATTAATAATGCTTGTATAATGCTTAATGCTTAATAATAATACTACAAATAATGGGTAAATAATAATAATAATAATATTAATATGAATATGAACATGAACATGAATATTAATAATAATAACAATAATAATAATAATAATAATAATAATAATAATAATAATAATAATGGGTTAATAATAATATTAATAATAATTAGTTTATTATTAAAAAGTAATTATACTGGATTATTGTTAATAAAAAAAATAAGAGTATAATAATAATAATACTGTGTTAATAATAATATTAATAATAATTAGTTTATTATTTAAAAATAATAAGAGGTTAATTATAATTATACTGGATTGTTATTATTATTATTGCTAATAATAATAATAATAATAATAATAATAATAATAATGGGTTAATAACAATAATAAAATAATAATTAGTTTATTATTAAAAAAATAACAATGGGTTAATAATAATTATACTTGATTATTGTTATTATTATTATTAGTAGTCGTAGTATTAATAATAATAATAATAATAATAATAATAATAATAATAATAATGATGGGTTAATAATAATAATCATTAGTTTATTATAAAAAATAATAAAGGGTTAATAATAATTATACTAAATTATTGTTTTTATTGTTTTTATTGTTATTATTATTATTAATAATATTAACAATAATAATAATAATAACAATAATAATATTCAAAATAATAATAATCTGACTCACTTTCCCCAAGAAGAGGAACTTGTAGACCATCCTGAGGATTAAGTAAGCCCAGTAAATGTGCAGCGCCTGCAGCACCAACAGCAACGCATTGAAGAAATAATAACCCAGAAACGGCTCAAACACCTCCATCGACAAAACCAGAGTAGTGTAGATGATCCTGAGCACAAAAACACACACAGTATTATATACACAAACACACACTCTCAAAGTTTTAGATGGAAACTCAATACTTCAAACTCTCACTTGCTAGGAAACACCAGCAGTCGAGTCACCAGGAAAACAGCAGCGAAAATCACAAATAAGGAGTCGCAGGTTTTCTTCCAGCCCGCATAGTTAAACATCTTGGCAGACTGCAGAAAACAGCAAAAGAGTTCAGTTCATTTAGTCTGTTGATCATAGGGCATTATAAATAGGATTTATATTAGGGTATTGTTGTATAAAACATTAAAGAAAAAGTTTTAACTTGTGTCATATACCCTTCCATATAAGGGTCGCTGTGGTGAAAAAAAAAAATATATATATATAAAATAAAATAAAATAAGTTAAAATAAAATAAAATAAAATAAAATAATAAAATAAACTAAGGCAGCGCGTTGGCAAGAAGGTGCTCCGGATTACCCCACAGTCTAAACACATGCGCTATAGGAGAATTGAGTAAGCTAAATTGTCCGTAGTGTATGAGTGTGAATGAGAGTGTATGGGTGTTTCCCAGTGATGGGTTGCAGCTAGAAGGGCATCCGCTGCGTAAAACATAAGCTGGATAAGTTGGCGGTTCATTCCATTGTGGCGACCCCTGAATAATAAAGGCACTAAGCTGATGGAAAATAAATGATTGAATGAAAATAAAATAAAATATTCTTATATTGCATATAAATATCAAAAAATTGTACAACATAATAAAACAAAAATAGTATTTAATTAAATAAAAAAAATGTAAAATTTAAATAAATAAATTGTAATAATTTAAATGATTAAATAAATAAATAAAAATCTGTTTGCGTGTATAATCATCTTACTCATCATCTTCTGCTACTCAAAAAAATAATAATAATAATTAATTGTATTTCAGCTTCTTGTCAAGGATATATATAAATTGTTGTATGTTATATAATTTTTATAAATTATATAATTAAAGAAGACTAACATTTTATTTAATTAAATTATGATAAAACTACATTCAATTAAATAAAAAAATAATTATCATCTTTTCCCACTCAAATTAAAAATAAATAAATAAAAAGAAATTTTTAATAAATATATATTTTTATTTCTATTTATACTAAAATAAATAAAAACCTAATTAAAATTAAATTTTAAAAAATCTAGTAAAATATTAGGTACTGTCATCATGGCAAAGATAAAAAAAATTATATATACATAAATAAATGAATGAATGAATAAATAAATAAATAAACAAAATAATTAATAAATAAATAAATAAATAAATAACTGACATCTATAATATACATAATCAATAATATTAATTAATGAATAAAATAATGAAATATAATTAATTTAAACTGAAATCAAGAAATATTTCTGACTAGCTGTTTAGTTTTTTTATTTCCTTGATGGCTAGCTTCAGCTTTTGAATTATTGACACTCTAAAAAATACCCTAAAAAAAAACTAAACCAAAAACCTCTGAACACAGTAAATCCTCTAAATGCCTCACACTGAGATCAGATGAAGAGAAACAGGTGTGTGTGGAGCAGGAACATGTGTGTGTGTGCATGTGTGTGGGTGTGTGTGGAGCAGGAAACAGACGTGAACAGGCAGTTTTGGGGGATTTTCGGTGTGTGTGGAGCAGGAAACAAACATTTTTTGGTAGAATTTTAAGCATGTGTGTGTGTTTGGAATATTTGTGTTTGTACCTCCAGCAGAAAGTCGGAGGCGTCGTGGACGAGCATCACTAGTGTCCCGATGCGGATGTAGTTTGAACAATACGAGAAACCCAGCAGGAAAATTGTGGCAAAGTGGTGGATGATCTGCTCTTTAAAGTCCTGAAACAACAGAAAATATCAAGAAAACAGCATTAATGCCACAGCGAACAGCAGATGAGTCATGTTCATTTACAGATGGAGTCTCAATTATTAACCCCCATGCAGATTTCCCCCAGTTTCTGTTTAACAGAGTTTTTTTAGCACATTTCTAATCATAATACTTTTAATAACTCATTTCTAATAACTGATTTATTTGATCTTTGCCATGATGACAGTAAATAATATTAGACTAGATATTTATCAAGATACTAGTATTCAGCCTAAAGTGACATTTAAAGGCTTCACTAGGGTAATCCTCTTTCTTATTTCTTTCTCTTATTGTCTATAAAGTGGAAATGTATTATTGGTTTCACCACACAACATCAGCATTCACATCACAAATAATACACAATACATTCAATATCACTTATTAAAACCCCTAAAACAATTTTAAACCCTATTCACACATAAGACCCAGTATTCAAAATTATAATGGCAGGGAGAATATCAATCTGATACACATTTTTTCTATATTTGAGGTTGCCAAAAAGCTTTTTCGAAGGCAAAAAAAATATATATATAATATATATATACACACACACACACACACACACATATATATATATATATATATATATATATATATATATATATATATATATATATATATATATATATATATATATATATATATATATATATATATATATATATATATATATATATATATATATATATATATACACACAGTTGAAGTCAGAATTATTCGCCCCCCTTTCATTTTTTTCTTTCTTTTTAAATATTTCCCAAATGATGTTTAACAGAGCAATGATATTTTCACAGTATGTCTGATAATATTTTTTCCTTCTGGGGAAATTCTTATTTGTTTTATTTCAGCGAGAATAAAAGTAGATTTTATTTTTTTATGAATCATTTTAAGGACAAAATTATTAGCCCCTTTAAGCTAATTTCTTTTCTGACTGTCTTCAGAACAAATTATCGTTATACAATAACTTGCCTAATTACCCTAACCTGCCTAGTTAACCTATTAATTCTGACTTCAACTATATATATATATATATATATATATATATATATATATATATATATATATATATATATATATATACATACATACATACATACATACATACATACATACATATATATATATATATATATATATATATATATATATATATATATATATATATATATATATATATACAAGGAATGGGAACAATCTTCAATAATGACATGTGCTGTTTGTTCATTCATTATTTTTCATCCGCTTTTGCCAGTGTTGTGTCACGAGGGCAGCAGTCTCAGGCTTCCCTCAGTCTAGACACTTCCTCCAGCTCTTCCGGGGGATCGCCAGGCAATTCCAGGCCAGCCAAGAGACCCTCCAGCGTATCCTGGGTCTTCCCTGAGGCCTCCTCCTGGTGAGACATGCATGGAACACCTCCCTAGGTAGGCGTCCAGGAGGCATCTGAAACAGATGCCCGAGCCACCTCAGCTGACTTCTCTCGAGGTGGTGTACATGAGTACTTAATGCGTGTTGATCATACAGTTTTTATTTTAAACAACACACAGGTTGTATGAAGCACTGAAGTATCTTCCTGTTCTTTACTTCCTGTAAGACAATCACTTTCTGTAAAATATTCTATGAGGATATATAATCGCTGTAAGAAACACTCAGTGAAATATATTAATCCTTTTCCTCATATCTGACATATTTCAGGGTCTGATTTTGTTGATAAACTTGTTTATTTACTCCTCTTGACAAACCGCTGAACTCTGATGACTTTCTCTTCAGAAAGTAAGCACTTATCAGATTACTTAATGTTTTTACAGCGATATGAATGCTGTTTTGCCAGAAATAAACATGCAGGCTCAAATTAAACACACTTGGACTCCTTTAGAGTAATCAAGTGTTAAAAAGGAAAAGTCATTTAACTTTATTCATTCTTTCATTTTCCTTCGGCTTAGTGATTCTGGGAGTGATCAGATTTATCAGAGGTCGCCACAGCGGAGTGAACCGCCAACTATTCCAACATTTGTTTTACGCAGCAGATGCCCTTTCAGCTGTAACTCATCACTGAGAAACACCTACACACACTCATACACTACGGACAATTTAGTTTATCAGTTCCCCTATAGCGCATGTGTCTGGACTGTGGGTGAAACCGGAGCACCCGGAGTAAACCCAAGCCAACAAGGGGAGAACATGCAAACTCCACACAGAAATGCCAACTGACCGAGCCGAGACTCGAATCTGCGACCTTCTTGCTGTGAGACGACATCATTTAACTCACCTCACAGCGAGTTAAATTACACATTTCTACACATACATACTAAATTATTTGCTTTCCTGTGAAATTGTAATTATTTTTCAAATAGTTTTACAGTATTTCCTTTTTTTTTTTTAGTCTTATTTAAGTCTTATTTCTTTATGAAATTTAAATATCAATATAAAAACTGCTGGGGCAAGGCAGTGGCGCAGTAGGTAGTGCTGTCGCCTCACAGCAATGAGGTCGCTGGGTCACTGGTTCGAGCCTCGGCTCAGTTGCATTTCTGTGTGGAGTTTGCATGTTCTCCCTGCCTTGGTGTGGGTTTCCTCCGGGTGCTCCGGTTTCCCTTCACAGTCCAAACACATGCGGTACAGGTGAATTGGGTAGACTAAATTGTCCATAGTGTATGAGTGTGTGTGTAAATGTGTGTGGATGTTTCCCAAAGATGGGTTGCGGCTGTAAGGGCATCCGCTGCGTAAAAACTTGCTGGATAAGTTGGCGGTTCATTCCGCTGTGGCGACCCCGGATTAATAAAGGGACTAAGCCGACAAGAAAATAAATGAATGAATGAATAATAACTGCTGTGGTCAATATTATTAGTCCCCTTTGATTTTTTTTTTTTGACTGACTGACTGAGGAACAAACCACTGTTGTCCAATGACTTGTCTAATTAACATATATAACCCAGTTAAGCCTTTAAAGGTACTGTGTGTAGGTTTTTGACTCTTCTAAAGTATAAAAACACCATCATATGTTTGCAGGTATTTCAGAAACATGCTAAGTGAACGTTCTTGTTTATCTGCTGTAGTCAGATATTCTGCTTTGAACATGCGAGTTGTTCGCCGGAACGGCAGTAATTGTTTTGGTTATTAAACCCGGCCAATGCCAGCTAAGCCAATCATATTTCAGCATCCAGGGTTGCCTTCATGGAACACTGTGTATTTAATTCAGTTAGTCATGAGGGCTCTCAAAGAATGCGCCCCTGACTGAAATGTGACCTCTGGTGGACAGTGGCAGACTCCGAAATGAGATTCAGGGCTCTATTTTGACGATCCATGCGCAAAGTGCAAAGCGCAGGGCGCAAACGCATTTAGGGCGTGTCAGAATCCACTTTTGCTAATTTAAGGCCGGGAAAATCCGCTTTGCGCCATGGCGCCTGGTCTAAAAGGGTTGAGCTTATTTTCTTGATGAGTTATAGGTGGGTTTGAGAATAAACCAATCAGAGTCTCCTCTCCCATTCCCTTTAAGAATCAGTTGTGTCGCACCATAAGCACATTTGCTATTTACACAACGTAAAGTAAGTCTAAGCGAAAAAACTGAGCATTTCACTAGCAAGAAAACAGTTAAACAGAACATCAGCAGCGCGAGAATGAGAGATAAATTATTAACTTTCACTTTCGTTTGACTGAAAAATATGCATTTGTAGCTAAATCGCTAGCGGTGCCAAACAGCATTTCCCATTGTTTACATCGTTGCTACAGCATACCATTAATACTAGACACTGTACATGTCATGATCAATTTGAACTAATACTTACACTTACAGGTTGTAGTTCACAGCTTCTGCTTTGAGGAGATTTTAGCCGAATCCAGCACTGAACTGGGAGATTCTGGAAGCTGTGCTTTGTCAAATGCTTGCTATATATTTTATGATTCTCTGGAATATAATTGATATTGAACTGTAAGCACTTCTGTCTTTGTGTCGTGTCCTTTGGAAGCCCAAATACAGAAACAGACGAAGCTCTGTGGAAATAGCAGCGTTTACACAGCATTTTCCCCCTCTGCTTTAACATTACAGCGCCTCTGGCCACGCCCCTCAGCTGCACAGTGTGTGTGAGCAGTAAAAGTACGTTTGTGATCTCACAAGGGCCAGAAGTATTTTTTTGTAGTCCCCAAAATTTGTTTATTGTAGGCTTTCCTAAGCGAACTCTGTAACAGCCAAGGTCTCCCTTTGCATTGAACTTTGAGCATTTTACATTCAGAGATGCTGTTTATGTTCACACAGCTACATTACACATCAACTAAAGTTTAACATATGATATCGTAGAGGACCACCCCTTTAAATGTCACTTTAAGCTGTATAGAAGTGTCTTGAAGAATATCTAGTCTAATATTATTTACTGTCATCATGACAAAGATGAAATAAATCAGTTATTAGAAATGAGAGATTACAACTATTATGTTTAAAAAAAAATCTAAACAGCATTTGAGAAATATTTGAAAAAAAATTAAGATTTTACATAAGTTTACATTTACATTAAGTCATTTATCAGACGCTTTTATCCATTGTGACTTACAAATGAGGACAAGGAAGCAATTTACACAACTAAAAGAGCATCAATGAATAAGTGCTGTAAGCATGTTTTAGGTATGTAAAGTATAAGAAGCAAAACATTAGTAATTTTTTTGTAATACAGTTAGGAGTGGAGTCAGAGAGGCAATTGCAGATTAGGAAGGAAAGTGGAGACTAAATAGTTGATTTTTTAGTCGTTTCTTGAAGACAGCGAGTGACTCTGCTGTTCTGATGCAGTTAAGGAGTACATTCCACCAACTGGGCAGATTGAGCGCGAGAGTTCGGGAAAGTGATTTTTTCCCTCTTTGGGATGGAACCACGAGGCGACGTTCATTCACAGAACGCAAGTTTCTGGAGGGCACATAGATCTGCAGAAGTGAGAGCAGATAAGAAGGAGCAAGACCAGAAGTCGCTTTGTAGGCAAACATCAGAGCTTTGAATTTGATGCGAGCAGCAACTGGCAGCCAGTGCAAATGGATGAGTAGCAGAGTGACATGTGCTCTTTTAGGTTCATTAAAGACCACTCATGCTGCTGCGTTCTGGAGCAGCTGAAGAGGTTTGATAGAGTTAGCTGGAAGCCCGGCTAGTAGAGAGTTGCAATAGTCCAGTCTGAAGAGAACAAGAGCTTGAACAAGGAGTTGAGCTGCATGTTCAGATAGGAAGGGTCGGATCTTTCTGATGTTATAGAGTGCGAATCTGCATGATCGAGCAGTTCTAGAGATGTGGTCAGAGAAGTTTAGTTGGTCATCAATCGTTACTCCAAGGCTTTTCACCAGTTTGTCTCTACCTATGTAATGTATGCAAATGTAGCATTTAAAGGTGCAGTAGGTGATTTGTCTTCAGAAACATGTTTTGTTGTGCTGGTTGAAAGTCTCTTCACAGTCTAATAGTAATGATTAAAGTAAATTATCTAAATGTGTTTATATGTATGTTTATATTTTGGGTAAGGCATAAAACTAAAAAATGTTCAACTATTAGAGTCGGACCAACATCTCTCATTATTCCGATAAGTAACCCAATCTGTCTGTCAGCAAATGCAGATTTGAACATCTGCGCAGCCTTTTGTATGCAGCTCCACCGACCGCCGTTTGTGATGAAAGGGAGAGAGCACACGCGCAATCGGTAAAAACCTGCTGAATCAACACTTTTTAAAAACCTGAATCAATATTGGAGTTACCTTTGCAGGCTGGAGAAAGGATGACACCATGGCTGAAGGATTTCTCTTAGACAGGTAATGTTCTGTTTTAAAACTGTTTTAGCTTTACGCAAAGCTGATGTAACGTTAGATGTTGTTGTCACAAATGGGTTATATCCTCACAGAAGTGTTGTTCAGCCACTAAAATCTTCCGATGAAAGATTGATAAGACTATTTTCAGTTTCATAAAGGACCTTTTACAGCATCGATAATGTAGATTTTAAATAATTTAACAATGAAACACAAGTAAATAGCTCTATTCCGCCTAGTATCTCTCTATATTGTTTACCATGCAACTCTAAATATTTACTCTGAAATCGCATGTCAGTTTGGTTTTCTCGCCGCCGGACAAGCACTTGTCGCTTTTAACACATGATAGAGGGTTCTTTTGCTGTGCTCGTGTTTCAGGAGGCGTGGCTCTAGACGGCAGGGGAGGGACTGTGATTCAGAGATTCATGCTAAGCTGTTTGCATTGTGAAAGATCACCTACTGCACCTTTAATATGGAAATAATGAATACATTTGTCCGCATTTGATGGTAGAAAAGTGATAGAAAAAGCTGATAGAAATATTGCTCAGCCAGAAAAGTAAATAAGGGTGTACTCACACTAGGCTATCTGAACACATTTGACCCCATTTCCCAGTTTGTTTGAGAAGTGTGACTGCTCCGAATCAGGCCTAGACGTGGTTCAGGCATGCAAGAGTGCAATTCGGTTGGGCCTTGGCGCGGTACGCTCGTAGTGTGAGTGCAAAGTGCACCCGAAACTGAAGATGCAACGTGATTTAAGGGACTCCTTCATGTGGATTTATTAATCATTCTTACTGTTCAATGACCGTGAACTGTCGGAGTTTATTAAAGATGCAAACCCCTTACTGCACATCAGCTGACCCTTCAGCAAACCTCCTAATACCTGCAGCATGAGGACTTTCATGAAAGTTTATGAAGATCAAAAAATGCTAGATCTGTTTGGCAAAATGTTTGACTGCGTGTCACGAAAGGACTTAAATAATACAAAACAACAGAACTAAAGAAATGTCCACTGTGCTGAGAGAGAGCGCTGCTCTTCTGTTAAACTGAACAGCGCATCATTAATGACGGAAGCGTGCTTCGGCTCAGCAGGTAATATTGCAGTGTGAGTGCAGACTGAGGTGGAGAAGAGAGAGGGGACAATAGCGTCTGGGCATGGTTCAAGACAACCATGCCAAGTGTGAGTACACCCTTACAGAGAGAGAGAGAGACTTTAGAGAGAGAGTTTAGTGTAACAGCGGCGCTCAGTCATTCAGAACACAAACAGTTGGACTGAAGGAGAGTTTAGTGTCAGTTCTTACTTTTCGCTTGACGTCCACAGACACACAGAGCAGCAGAGACCAGTAGAAGGACAACTCCAGCATGTAGTACCAGTAATGAAGCTCCTGCAGAGGCTGCACACACACATTTGCACAAACAAACAGGCACACACACACACACACATACACACACACATACATATACACAAGGACAGACGCGCACACACACACACACACACACACACACACACACACACACACACACACACACACACACACACACACACACACACACACACACACAGACAGACAGACAGACAGACAGACAGACAGACAGACAGACAAATAAACACATTTGCACAAACATTTATGAGCACACACATACACACAGATAGATAGACGCAGACACACACATAAACACAATAAACACACAGACAGAAAGACACACACACACACGCACACGCACACACACACACACACACACACATTTACATACAGACAGACAGACAGACAGACAAATAAACATACATTTGCACAAACATTTATGCGCACACACATACACACAGATAGATAGACACACACACACACACACACACACATACACACACACACATGCACGCACACACGCACGCACGCACGCACACACACAATTATAGGGTCATTCAATTTATTTACTCTGTCATGACACTTAGTAATAATAATAAACCTCGACTGAATAAACAAACATTTTTAAACTCAACTTTCTTCTTTTTGTTATCAAAAGATTAAATAATTATTAGGTCCACGTATGCTGCATGAAGTAGAGTAAAATGTGTTTGTGTGCATTAATCTGACCTGTCGAGGAAACCCTCTCCAGCACTCTCTCTGATCCCAGAACCAGGCCGTCTGTGAGGAAGAAAAACACCATCACTCCACAGTAACACAAGTGCAGATACCCTCATGACAAAATACTGTAGTGACTTATAATAAATCCTGCAGTGATTTTGAACCCTACTATAGTAAATACTTCAATTAATGTGTTGTGGTGATTCTATAGTTGCTATGGCAAAGCAAAAACTACAGTAATTGATATGTTGTGCTAATTCTATAGTTGCTATGGTAACACAACAACTACAGTAATTGATTTGTTGTGCTAATTCTTTAGTTGCTATGGTAACTAACCAACTAAAGTAATTGATCTGTTGTGCTAAGTCTATAGTTGCTATGGTAACACAGCTACAGCAATTTACCTATTGTGTTAATTCTATAGCTGCTATGGCAACACAACAACTACAGTAATTGATTTGTTTGGCTAATTCTATAGTTGCTATGATTACACAACTAAAGTAGTTCATCTCTTAATCTAAATCTATAGTTGCTATGGAAACAACAACTACAGTAATTGATATGTTGTGCTAATTCTTTAATTGCTATGGTAACATGACAACTACAGTAATTGATCTGTTGTGCTAATTCTTTAGTTGCTATGGTAACACGACAACTACAGTAATTGATCTGTTGTGCTAATTCTTTAGTTGCTATGGTAACACGACAACTACAGTAATTGATATGTTGTGCTAATTCTTTAGTTGCTATGGTAACTAACCAACTAAAGTAATTGATCTGTTGTGCTAAGTCTATAGTTGCTATGGTAACACAACTACAGCAATTTACCTATTGTGTTAATTCTATAGCTGCTATGGCAACACAACAACTACAGTAATTGATTTGTTTGGCTAATTCTATAGTTGCTATGATTACACAACTATAGTAGTTGATCTTTTAAGCTAAATCTATAGTTGCTATGGAAACAACAACTACAGTAATTGATTTGTTGTGCTAAATCTATAGTTGCTATGGTAACACGACAACCACAGTAATTGATCTGTTGTGCTAATTCTTTAGTTACTATGGTAACACGACAACTACAGTAATTGATCTGTTGTGCTAATTCTCTAGTTGCTATGGTAACACGACCACAACAGTAATTAATCTGCTGTGCTTATTCTCTAGTTGCTATGGTAACACAACAACTATAGTAATTCATCTATTGTGTTATTTCTATAGTTGCTAAGGTAACGCACCCACTACAGTGACATAAACAAATGACCCAATACTGTAGTTTTTAATATATTATGCTATAATACACCACAGATTAAGGTAGTATAAACTAAAGTACAAAACAATATTCGTTACAGTTTATCAGTACACTATAGTTAATATTGCAGTAAGATAGAGCATTCATTAACAGCGACTTATAAGGGTGATAATACATTCAGAATAATACACTTTACTATAGTTATGTTTTAAAAACACTGGAGCATTTCGTCTAAATGACTGTAGTATTGTTTGGAGTGTGTCCCGAGGGCCTGTGTTGAGTTTCAGAGCCTCATTAGAGACGCGTGCACTGAAAACAACACAGATCTCCTCAATAAAGCATATCCTCTGAACGACAGTAATTAGATGAAGACTCATGAGGAATAAAGCTTGAAACGACACTTACGTTAATTAAAGACAGCAGTCCCGCGGTGAAGGCCACCAGGTAGAAGGCAAACCTCCAGCTGAGGAGGAACACAGAGGATTATCTGGTTAATGTGCGGGAAATAGCTAAATAAACACATTCATTTTATACAGTAGTCAATGTTTGAAGTGGATCAAAAATGTTTTTCAAAATTGACAAGAAGGAAGTACGATGACTGATGTTAGCACTGTCACCTCACAGCAAGAGGGTCGCTGGTTCGAGCTGGGCCAGTTGTCATTTCTGTGTGGAGTTTGCATGTTATATATATAAAGGGACTAAGATAAAGGAAAATAAAAAAATGAATGCATATATCAATAACAATAATAAAACTAATTTGTCAAAATCATACATTTAAATGAATTATTATTTATTAAAACTGGAAAATAAACTAATTACAAAGGCTTAAAACCTGAAAAAGAACCAGCAAATTTATAAGCAATTGAGAATATATTAATATGTTCATGTATAAGTAAATTAAATTACAAAATTAAATGACATTTTAATTATTAGTAATTTTAACAACAGTAAAATTGAATTAATAAATATTTAATACAGTTTGAATAATAATAATAATAATACATTATTATTAATAATAATACCATTAGTGATAATAATAATAATAATAATAATAATAATAATAATAATAATAATAATAATATTAATACTGAAATTAGGGCGGCATAGTGGCACAGTGGGTAGGGCTGTCTCCTCACAGCAAGAAGGTCACTGTGTCGAGTCCCGGCTAGGTTTCTGTGTGGAGTTGGCATGTTCTCCCTGTGTTGGCGATAGTGTATGTGTGTGAATATGAAAGTGTATGGGTGTTTCCCAGTACTGGGTTGCGGCTGGAAGGGCATCCACTGCATAAAACATATGCTGGATCAGTTGGCGGTTGATTCCACTGTGGCGACCCCAGATTAATAAAGGGATTTAGCCGAAAAGAAAATGAATGAATGAATATATCAAAGTCACTTAGAGCTGGTATTAATGACAATTTAGTATATATATTTTTTAATTAATAAGTATTATTTAATAAATCAAAACATAATTAAAAGAAATATTTAATAATTTCTTTGTTTATATATATATAAAATTATTAGCCCTACTGAATTATTTGCACCCTGTATATTGTTGAATTATTTGCCCCCTGAGCTTATGATTTCTTGAACCCTGGGCTCCCTCCCGTTTGCAGGGCGAGAGGGGAGTTTGAACTCAGGTAGATCTTGATGATCTT